>NC_069502.1:756337431-756368454 GCF_027579735.1 Bombina bombina
ATTGCAGACAAGTGGCAGGAGTGAGTCTCCGCCCATTGAATGATTTTGGTCACTTCTTCCATCGCCAGGGAACTCCTTGTTCCCCCCTGATGGTTGATGTACGCAACAGTCGTCATGTTGTCTGATTGAAACCGTATGAACTTGGCCTTTGCTAGCTGAGGCCAAGCCTTGAGAGCATTGAGTATCGTCGGAGACAAGTCTGTATAGTCCCCATTCCACTGACTGAGCATGCACAGTTGTAATGGTCTTAGATGAATGCGCGCAAAAGGAACTATGTCCATTGCCGCTACCATCAAACCTATTACTTCCATGCACTGCGCTATGGAAGGAAGAGGAACGGAATGAAGTATTTGACAAGAGTTTAGAAGTTTTGTTTTTCTGGCCTCTGTCAGAAAAATCCTCATTTCTAAGGAGTCTATTATTGTTCCCAAGAAGGGAACCCTTGTTGACGGAGATAGAGAACTCTTTTCTACGTTCACTTTCCATCCGTGAGATCTGAGAAAGGCCAGGACAATGTCCGTGTGAGCCTTTGCTTGAGGAAGGGACGACGCTTGAATCAGAATGTCGTCCAAGTAAGGTACTACTGCAATGCCCCTTGGTCTTAGCACCGCTAGAAGGGACCCTAGTACCTTTGTGAAAATTCTTGGAGCAGTGGCTAATCCGAACGGAAGTGCCACGAACTGGTAATGCTTGTCCAGGAATGCGAACCTTAGGAACCGATGATGTTCCTCGTGGATAGGAATATGTAGATACGCATCCTTTAAATCCACCGTGGTCATGAATTGACCTTCCTGGATGGAAGGAAGAATTGTTCGAATGGTTTCCATTTTGAACGATGGAACCTTGAGAAACTTGTTTAGGATCTTGAGATCTAAGATTGGTCTGAACGTTCCCTCTTTTTTGGGAACTACGAACAGATTGGAGTAGAACCCCATCCCTTGTTCTCCTAATGGAACAGGATGAATCACTCCCATTTTTAACAGGTCTTCTACACAATGTAAGAATGCCTGTTTTTTTTATGTGGTCTGAAGACAATTGAGACCTGTGGAACCTCCCCCTTGGGGGAAGCCCCTTGAATTCCAGAAGATAACCTTGGGAGACTATTTCTAGCGCCCAAGGATCCAGAACATCTCTTGCCCAAGCCTGAGCGAAGAGAGAGAGTCTGCCCCCCACCAGATCCGGTCCCGGATCGGGGGCCAACATTTCATGCTGTCTTGGTAGCAGTGGCAGGTTTCTTGGCCTGCTTTCCCTTGTTCCAGCCTTGCATTGGTCTCCAGGCTGGCTTGGCTTGAGAAGTATTACCCTCTTGCTTAGAGGACGTAGCACTTGGGGCTGGTCCGTTTCTACGAAAGGGACGAAAATTAGGTTTATTTTTGGCCTTGAAAGACCTATCCTGAGGAAGGGCGTGGCCCTTACCCCCAGTGATATCGGAGATAATCTCTTTCAAGTCAGGGCCAAACAGCGTTTTCCCCTTGAAAGGAATGTTAAGCAATTTGTTCTTGGAAGACGCATCCGCTGACCAAGATTTCAACCAAAGCGCTCTGCGCGCCACAATAGCAAACCCAGAATTTTTCGCCGCTAACCTAGCCAATTGCAAAGTGGCGTCTAGGGTGAAAGAATTAGCCAATTTGAGAGCACGGATTCTGTCCATAATCTCCTCATAAGAAGGAGAATTACTAGTGATCGCCTTTTCTAGCTCATCGAACCAGAAACACGCGGCTGTAGTGACAGGGACAATGCATGAAATTGGTTGTAGAAGGTAACCTTGCTGAACAAACATCTTTTTAAGCAAACCTAATTTTTTATCCATAGGATCTTTGAACGCACAACTATCTTCTATGGGTATAGTGGTGCGTTTGTTTAGAGTAGAAACCGCCCCCTCGACCTTGGGGACTGTCTGCCATAAGTCCTTTCTGGGGTCGACCATAGGAAACAATTTTTTAAATATGGGGGGAGGGACGAAAGGTATACCGGGCCTTTCCCATTCTTTATTTACAATGTCCGCCACCCGTTTGGGTATAGGAAAAGCTTCGGGGGGCCCCGGGACCTCTAGGAACTTGTCCATTTTACATAGTTTCTCTGGGATGATCAAATTCTCACAATCATCCAGAGTGGATAACACCTCCTTAAGCAGAGCGCGGAGATGTTCCAACTTAAATTTAAATGTAATCACATCAGGTTCAGCTTGTTGAGAAATTTTCCCTGAATCTGAAATTTCTCCCTCAGACAAAACCTCCCTGGCCCCCTCAGACTGGTGTAGGGGCCCTTCAGAAACAATATCATCAGCGTCCTCATGCTCTTCAGAATTTTCTAAAACAGAGCAGTCGCACTTTCGCTGATAAGTGGGCATTTTGGCTAAAATGTTTTTGATAGAATTATCCATTACAGCCGTTAATTGTTGCATAGTAAGGAGTATTGGCGCGCTAGATGTACTAGGGGCCTCCTGAGTGGGCAAGACTGGTGTAGACGAAGGAGGGGATGATGCAGTACCATGCTTACTCCCCTCACTTGAGGAATCATCTTGGGCATCATTTTCTCTAAATTTTGTGTCACATAAATCACATCTATTTAAATGAGAAGGAACCTTGGCTTCCCCACATTCAGAACACAGTCTATCTGGCAGTTCAGACATGTTAAACAGGCATAAACTTGATAACAAAGTACAAAAAACGTTTTAAAATAAAACCGTTACTGTCACTTTAAATTTTAAACTGAACACACTTTATTACTGCAATTGCGAAAAAGTATGAAGGAATTGTTCAAAATTCACCAAAATTCCACCACAGTGTCTTAAAGCCTTAAAAGTATTGCACACCAAATTTGGAAGCTTTAACCCTTAAAATAACGGAACCGGAGCCGTTTTTACATTTAACCCCTTTACAGTCCCTGGTATCTGCTTTGCTGAGACCCAACCAAGCCCAAAGGGGAATACGATACCAAATGACGCCTTCAGAAAGTCTTTTCTATGTATCAGAGCTCCTCACACATGCGACTGCATGTCATGCTTCTCAAAAACAAGTGCGCAATACCGGCGCGAAAATGAGACTCTGCCTATGATTAGGGAAAGCCCCTAGAGAATAAGGTGTCCAATACAGTGCCTGCCGATATATTTTACAAAATTCCCAAGATTAAAATAATTCCTCAAGGCTAAGGAGTATAAAATATGTTTATATATGAATCGATTTAGCCCAGAAAATGTCTACAGTCTTAAAAAGCCCTTGTGAAGCCCTTATTTACAGTCTGTAATAAAAATGGCTTACCGGATCCCATAGGGAAAATGACAGCTTCCAGCATTACATCGTCTTGTTAGAATGTGTCATACCTCAAGCAGCAAAAGTCTGCTCACTGTTCCCCCAACTGAAGTTAATTCCTCTCAACAGTCCTGTGTGGAACAGCCATCGATTTTAGTAACGGTTGCTAAAATCATTTTCCTCTTACAAACAGAAATCTTCATCTCTTTTCTGTTTCAGAGTAAATAGTACATACCAGCACTATTTTAAAATAACAAACTCTTGATTGAATAATAAAAACTACAGTTAAACACTAAAAAACTCTAAGCCATCTCCGTGGAGATGTTGCCTGTACAACGGCAAAGAGAATGACTGGGGAAGGCGGAGCCTAGGAGGGATCATGTGACCAGCTTTGCTGGGCTCTTTGCCATTTCCTGTTGGGGAAGAGAATATCCCACAAGTAAGGATGACGCCGTGGACCGGACACACCTATGTTGGAGAAATTCTATATACTTTAAACAAAAGCTTGTACCAAACATAATAATTCTGTATTCAATGGTTGGCTTTTTTGTTAAAGGGATACTAAACCCCAATTTTAGGCAACTTTCTAATTTACTCCTATTATCAATGTTTCATCATTCTCTTGCTATCTTTATTTAAAAAGCAGGAATGTAAGGCTTAAGAGCCGGTGCTCTAAAAGAAGTTGTCTACCGCGTAGGAATGTGTATACCACGTCACTTCCGGTGACGTGAATCAGCTGCTGGAGGTTTGTGGTCACTGCACATGCGCAAGAGGCCCAACCTCCTCCAAACAGCTGTTTAAGCCGACTTATTTGATAACGGGTCGCAGGATTCTAGGGGCCGTGCCGCGCATGCGCACATTCATTAAATTGTTCCATTGCACGCCGCAGACTTGCCGTGCCCGGGGGGTCATGCTTATGAGGTTTACAGGTGGTGCTGATGGGGCTTACGAAAGTTACACAGGGGGTGCTTATGGGGGTTACAGTGGGTGCAGATGGGGCTTATGTAGGTCCATAAGCACCCCCTGTAACCCCCATAAGCACGACCCCCCCCCCCCCCAGGCACGGCAAATCGGCGGTTTGCGATAGAACAATTTGGTGAATTGACGTGGGCAAATCAAACGGACCGATCAGATAATACATAGCAAAAAAAAGTGTTACTGCATTATCTGATTGGTCCGTGAAGTCAGTGGCTGTACAACCAATAGGGTCTTGTCTGATGAGTAGGGCCGTGTACGCATGCGCGGCGCGGCACAGCCCATAGATTCTCCCGACTTGTTGTTATCAAATAAGTCGGCTTAAACAGCTGTTTGGAGGAGGTTGGGCCTCTTGCGCATGCGCAGTGAGTGCCACAAACCTACAACAGCTGATTACACGTCACCGGAAGTGACGTGGTATACACATTCCTACGCGGTAGACAACTTCTTTTAGAGCACAGGCTCTTAAACTTTACATTCCTGCTTTTTAAATAAAGATAGCAAGAGAACGATTAAACATTGATAATAGGGGTAAATTAGAAAGTTGCATGCTCTCTCTGAATCATGAAAGAAAAAAAAATGGGTTCAGTATCCCTTTAAATGTTATTTTACAAAAAATATATATTAGTTAAGTTTAGCTTAATGTTGGCTAAAATGTTAGCAAAATGAGCCGAGTGCTGTGCCCGATAAATAGGCCTTGGGGTGAACACTAAACGTAATTTTTATGGTTAAATATTTTATTTTTAGCCACAAACTGCAACATGGTGCAAAGTCAAAAGAAGAATAAAATGTATACATACATGTTAAACATACATGTAATTCACATTGGTTTCAAAATCAGTTTTAAAAGCTTTTACTTAAAGGACCATTCAACACATTAGATTTGTATAATCAACAAATGCAAGATAACAAGACAATGCAATAGCACTTAGTCTGAGCTTCAAATGAGTAGTAGATTTTTTTTATAACAAATTTTAAAGTTATGTATATTTCCACTCCCCTTGTACCATGTGATAGCAATCAGTCAATCACAATTGCATATACGTATAGCCTGTGAATTCTTGCACATGCTCTGTAGGATCTGGTGACTCAAAAATTGTAAATATTAAAGACTGTGCACATTTTTTTTTAATCAAAGTAAATTGGAAAGTTGTTTAAAATTACATGCTGTATCTGAATCATAAAAATTTAATTTAACCTGAGTGTCCCTTTAAAGTTATAGTTAAAATATTCATGGTAGACATTACAATCCTCCTAAGTTTTTTCTAAATATTTGCCCTGCAGAGGTTTATTTTTTAAAGGTCCATTAGTGTAATAAAATTAAATGCTCTAATTCGTTCGATGCTAGTGATGTCAGGGATCTGTAGCAGTTTCAGCACAGAACCAGCACTGCTGTGTGGGTCCTGAGCGGTACTGTACTTTTAATAAATTTAACAAAAAAAGTGTTTAGCAAATCACTGTGTCCTAGAGCACGGATATTGCTAGGACCTTGTATCAGTATTCTGATTGGACAAATACAGTGCTTCTATTTTGTGTTTGAGCGTCACAATAAAACAAACCCTGAGACAGATGACAGGGTTGAAAGTAAACAATGATCTGTCTGGAGGAAAAACAAGATCATGCTCCCCAGAAGACTGACACTGCAGGGGCATGGGAAGCAGAAAGCAGTGGTGCAGCAGATCACCAAGTCCCCAGCAGCCTGACATTACAGGAGCCTGAGAAACAGAAATAAAAAACAAAAAAAACAGTGGTACAGCAAATCACCAGGTTCATATAGAAGTGCCAGGCTGCTGAGCCCCTAGTGCTCTGCTGAATTACAAAGTCAGCCATTTTCTACAACAGGCAGCATACAAACGCAAACAGGGTGGATAAAAATCAATTAAAGTGCTGTGCCATGGGCGGCTAGAGGCGCCGATTTTAGCGATATGCTTCAGCACATAAAGGGTGAGTTTAGCACCCGTTTTTTAAGTAATTGATGACAGAAACTAGAGTTTATCTTTAGTGATGGTAAATTATATTGCTTGTTAAGATACATTATAATCCAAAAGGTTATTCATCCTGAAATATAGATTATTTTTTAATCGTATAGCAAGATTTTTTTTTTTGGGGGGGGGGGGTTGGTTGTTAAATTAATTCCATTATTCCATTCACAATGTCATACTTTCTCAGAGGTTTCTGTAAGATTATTTTGGACAATTTTTCTATCTTGAAGATATCACATAATATTGGTTTTCTAGTTCTCAAAGCTGTGAATTTGTGCCTGAAGAAATATCATGCCCCTTCTTCACAGCAAAAATGTTATAAAATGAGCATAGTTTGCTTCATTCTTTAGATATTCTTTGTTGAAGAAATAGCAATGCACAGGGGTGAGCCAATCACACAAGACATCTATGTGCAGCCACCAATCAGCAGCTACTTATCCTATTCTAGATATGCTTTTCAACAAATAATATCAAGAGAACGAAGCAAATTAGATAATAGAAGTAAATTAGAAAGTTGTTTAAAATGGCATGATCTATCTGAATCACAAAAGAAAAAATTTGGGTTTCATGTCCCTTTAAAGGGAAATAATAATGAAAGATAACGTTGGGGTTTCAGATAGAGCATACAACTTTGAGATTTTAGATTTCTATTATGAGATTTGCTTCATTTTCTTGGAATCCTTTGTTGAAAAAGCAATGCTCTACTGGAGCCTAGCTTAATACATTGAGTGAGACAGTGACACGCAGCAAGCTCACAGTAGTGCATTGCTTCTAAACCTCCTATGAAGGCTTTGCAACAATGGATACCAAGACAATAAAGCAAATTAGATAAGATAAGTAAATTTGAAAATTGTTAAACATTGCATGTTCTTTCTGAATTATGAAGTTTAATTTTTGACTTTACTGTTCCTTTAATGCCCTGTAAATTTATGTACACAGTATAAACTCATACTAAGTTTCAGGAAGCTCACTGAATAGAAGATTATTTGGAGTGGAATAGTTCTGTACAAGAACCTAAGCTTGAGGAGGGAGGGGCAAGCATTAAAAATAAAATATAATGTTATTGTTTTAGTTAAAACTATTTCTCCTTCTAATAAAGGACACCTGAAAAGTTGATAAAATATGAATGATTAACCAATTAAACTAGAGATATTTCACCTCCAAATAATGTCACCCATTTAATGATCTATCTATTCATATCTAATGATATATAACCAAATCAGTAATGGTCTGATTTAACTGGAAAATAATAATCTAAAATATTATTCTAAAAATGAAAACCATGATTTAAAAAAAAAAAAAAAAAAAAAAAAAAAACGATTAAATCACTAGTAAGACAATAATGATGTAAATCAATTTGATTTACATTAAATCCACCCTGTCAAATAATTCATCAGAACCGCAGCTTTGGCATGCTGGGATTTGTACTTTTGACATGCAGCGTGGAGCGCACTTTTAAAAGAACCAATCAATCACTGGCCAACTTAGCCATCATAGTATAAACTAAAGAAAATTGTAATATACCCGTTTACTTTAACCTAAATTTCCATTAAATACATTGAATGAGCGTTTTTTAAAGTTTTTCTTCGTTTCCTTGTCTTCTTGTACCACATGGGGATTATTTCCAATCCAACCACTATACACAGATATAGTAATGCACAAGCATTGTTTTATTGGCACATGCTCGGTATGTACCCGCTGTAGTCTCCAAAGCAATAAGTGGTCCCACAGGATTGCCCTTGAGCTCTACAGCAGTGCACAGTGCTGCATGACAGAGCAAGCAGCATAATGGGGATGCTACTAGAAGAAAAAAGAAAAAAAAAAAAGTATGTAGTATTACAAAGGGAACTTCCGCAGCTACACTGAAAATATAGCTGCCAACAACTAAATTTACTCTGCATCCATGTTTATACCAGGGTCTGGTAAATCCTGGGAGCAGGAGGAGCCACATACCGCTACTAGAATTTTTCTTCTGAATATTAAACTATTTAAAGTGAAGGTAAACTTTGATGAATGAAAGCCCATTTTTTTTAAATACTATTAAAAACAGAGGCACTTTCATTCATCAAAGTTTACAAAGCAGCTGTTTTGATTAAAAACTTACCTTTGTTTTTTTCACAGCCAGCGCAGCTTCCCCCACACGGAGATCCTCTCTTCACACGTCAGCAATGATTAATCCAGCTTCCTCCAATCACGGCTTTCCCCCCAGGGTAAGCCGTGATTGGAGGAAGTTGGATTAGTCATTGCTGACGTGTGAAGAGAGGATCTCCGGGTGGGGGAAGCTACTCTGGCTGTGCAAAGAAGAGAGGTACGTTTTTTTTAATCAAAACGGCTACTTTGTAAACTTTGATGAATGAAAGTGCCCCTGTTTTTAATAGTATTTTTAAAAAAACGGGCTTTCATTCATCAAAGTTTACCTTTACTTTAAACTACATGCAATACCTTTGTCTGGCTCCTAAAAAATAGTGTATGAAAAGCTTTAAATATTATTGATGTTTTCTAAATATTGCATACATGTATCAAACAGTTGCTAACTCCATATTAATCTATAGGCTCCTTATAGTTACTAGAGTATTTAGACTATGGGATTAAACAGCAAACAAGCATATTAGCTCCTAAAAAAAAAAAGTTTCACTCCTAAATGTTGGGTTATTTTACATCAGGGTTCTTCAATTCCAATCAACAGGACTCACTAACATTCTCAGAACTGCCTTTGGGGAGGGTTTGTTAGTAACCGAGCAGCTGATTGTATCACCTGTGCTGTAGCTCAGATCATATTAAAATAGCTAGCTTTCTCTGCATTCATGAACCCATGGAGTAAATAGTAAATGGACACTTAAAACGTTTCATTACTTGAATGATGGTAATTACTGTATGTTGTTGCATGTGAAGGGCAGTGATTGTTTGAAAGTGTATTCTTCTTTCCCTCCCTTCCTCCCCCAACTCCCTTCTCTCAACTCCTTCCCTTGCTCCTTTCTTTCTTTCTTTCCCCTTTTCTCCTCTCCCTCCCCACTTTTCTCTTTTCTCTCTCTCTCCCTCCCTTTTCTCCCCTCTCCTTTTGTCTTCCTTCTCTCAGGGAGAAAATGGTATGAGATTGCATGCAATTCAACCCACAAGTGTTTTGCTAGCCCATTTTCTTTTGAATTGTTATAAAAGAAAATTATTTTTTTTTATTTTTTTTACACACTTACCCAAAAAAATATTAAGGGGGGAAAAAAAAAAACACCTTTGGGGGGGACAGCAGAATTTTGAGTGTCTAGGGCAGCACAAAACCTAAATACGCCACTGGGCTATGGTCATTGGGGGGTGTAAGGACCACCTCAATATTTAAGCTCCATAGCTCCATTATCTTTTAAAAAAAATTGAGAAAAGGAAACCGACACAACCTATCCAGGAAGAGATGTCCTCTCACTACCTCAAGCTAAATCTCTCCAAAACTGAGCTCCTTATTTTCCCCACTTCTTCCAAAATCTCCACCCCCAATCTCTCTATAACTGTCGACAACTCCATCATTACCCCTACCCCGCATGCCCGATGTCTCGGGGTCACATTTGACTCAGATCTTTCTTTCACTCCTCACATTCTGCAGCTTCCACCTTAAAAACATCTCTAAAATTAGACACTTCCTTACACAAGACACAACTAAGAGATATTAATCCACTCTGTCATTCTTTCCTTCCTCGATTACTGCAACTCTGTCCTCTCTGGTCTCCCAACCTGCCGCCTAGCTCCTTTACAATCCATAATGAATGCCTCTGCCAGACTCATCTTCCTTACACGTCACTCTTCATCTGCTGCACCTCTCTGCCAATCCCTTCACTGGCTTCCTCTCGCCTCTAGGATCAAACACAAAATTCTCACTCTGACATACAAAGACCTCAACTGCTCCCCCCTATATCTCAGACCTTGTCTCCAGATACTCTCCCTCCCGTCCACTTCGCTCTGCTCATGACCTCCTACTCTGCTCCTCTCTTGTAACCTCATCAAACCCCGTTTACAGGACTTCTCCAGACTGGCTCCCATCTTGTGGAACTCTCTGTCTCGACAAGACTCTCCCATAGTTTTGAAAGCTTCAAGCGCTCCCTAAAGACTCTACTGTTCAGGGATGCATACAACCTATGCTAACCTTTCTTTATACCAGTTCCTCTCCACCATTGCTATCCTCTGAACCCCCTTAGCATGTAAGCCTAAGAGTCCAGCTGTTTGTAGATCACCTTCTTGAGAGCTGACTACAACAGTGCAACTCTTGGAAGGGTCCTCTACCCATTTGATCCATATAATTGTTTTGTTGTACTCCGCCTTTGTTTATAGCGCCGCAGAATCTGTTGGCGCTCTACAAATAACCTATACATGCAATGTAATCTATCTCATTTTCTGGACTACTGCTATCATTTTCCATTTCATCTTCCTCTTTATATTTGTCATTTTTCTCATGGACTTCTAAAAACGTAAAGTGAATGTAAAGTTTGCAGAATGAGTGCCCAGTTTTAAAAAATCCTATTAAAAACAGGGGCACTTTTCATTCAAACTTTACATTTCACTGGTTTTGTTAAAATACTTACCTTTTCTTCTTGAAAGCCGCTCCAGCGCTTCTCCAGCCTGTCGCAAGCTTCTTCATACGTCAGCAATGACGATTCCAGCATCCTCCAATCACGGCTCCACCCCCCCCCCCCGGGGGAATCATTGCCTAAAGAAACACTGTGATTGGAGGAAGGCCGGGATCGTAGGAAGAGGCTTGCGACGGACGGGGGAAGCGCTGGAGCGGCTTTCATGAATAAAAGGTAAGTATTTTAACAAAATCACTGAAATGTAAAGTTTGATGAATGAAAGTGTCCCCGATTTTATTAGGATTATTAAAAACCGGGCACTGGTTCATCAAAATTTACATTCACTTTAGGGTTAGCACGGATTGAAACAAGCTTACAACTGCTGAAGAAAGTAAAGTGAAAGATTTTATTAAGAGCTTGATCAGGTGTGGATTTTTTTTGAGGCCAGTGGATAGTGAAGAAACACTTGGTGATGATACAGAAGCAGCAGAAAGAATTTTGGAGGGAAAAGCTACTTGCACTTTTATTATGGCCCACATCAATTATTTCCATAAAGTATTTTTTAATGTCTTTAGGACACCTCTGGCATGCAAGGATGTGTTTGTCATCCTTGTAGCATTTGGAAAACAATATTTCTTCTCACAATATTTGCAAATTGCAGCTTTGCTCTCAGCAGCAATTGCACTGTGGAAAGGTTTCCAAACTCTAGATGTTGGTGTCACCATTTTACTGAGAGGAGGAACAAAAAGCAAAGTAGTGCAGCCCCCAGGTTACGGACAAGATAGGTTCTGTAGGTTAGTTCTTAAGTTGAATTTGTATGTAAGTTGGAACAGGCACATTTTTTTTAGGTGAAACTCTAGCCAAACATTTTTATAGTTTTGGATAGCAAAGGGAAAAGTTTGTTTTGCTATCTGTGCCCTTGTTCAGAAAATTTCACATCACTTTCTGTCCTTGTGACAATTGGATTTTGAGTATTTTGCGTTATCCTGAAATGAAGGATTAGCGATAAAGCTCTATTTTCTCCATTTGTAAGTACGAGTTGTACTTAAGTCGGATGTCTGTAACCCGGGGACTGCCTGTATAGGTAAACATTATGCTGTGATGGGGAGAACATTAATTGGAATAATTTAGATAAAGGTTATAAAGATTATATTTGTCAGACAAATTTAACTCTTACCTGTCAATTAAAGCCTGAGAGGACAAAAACTATCATCTACTATACACCAACAATCACCCACTGTAGTAGGTACAAGATGGAGCCCACAAGCAAACTAATCTGAAGCCTTTCCACTGCAGTGCCCCCCTAGAGGCAGAAATGCTAATTTCTTTTATTTGAGAACTGCATTGAGAAGTACAGTGTACTTGAATTGTATTCCAGGATTTGCTTGTCTTCAGCTGAGAGAACTTGCAATGATTGAGACTTTACATAAAGTCTCAGAAACCTTTCATTAAAGTGAAGTTCCATTTTGATGAATTAGTGCCTGGTTTTTAATAAACCTATTAAAAACAAGGGCACTTTAATTCATCAAAATTGACATTTCACCGTTTTCTTCAAAAACGTACCTTTTAATCCTGAATGCTGCTCCAGCGATTCCCTCGGCCGTCGGAAGCCTCTGAAGACATCAGAAATGACGAATCAGGCTTCCTCCAATCACAGCTTCCCCCCCGGGGGAATCTTGGCCTGATGCAACGCTGTGATTGGAGGAAGCCATATTCGTCATTTTGGACCTGCGAAAACGGCTTGCAACGGGCGGAGGAAGTGCTGGAGCGGCTGCCAGGATTAAAAGGTACGTTTTTGAAGAAAACAGTGAAATGTCAAATTTGATGAATTAAAGTGCCCTTGTTTTTAATAGGTTTATAAAAAAACAGGCACTAATTCATCAAAATGGACCTTCACTTTAAGGTCATTGTGCTATATAGTTTGACTACCAGGTCATAGACATATTATTTATCATTGTAAAAGAACATATTAACGAATCCTTGATGTCTGGATACATATCCAAACTTTGGAAAACTGTAAGAGTAGTGCCTATTCATAAAAGTGGGGAGTTAACCTTAGTTTCTAACTACCGCCCTATATCATTGCTCCCAGTATTGTCAAAAATCTTGCGTCCATATGCAATCATGCGAGTATTACCAACAATCTAACTATCTGACCCCTGATCAATCAGGTTTTCGCCCGAATCCCTCCACTACAACTGCCCTCCTAAAAGTTTGCAACGACATCCAAACTGGCATGGAACAAGGAGACCTAACTGGAGCAATTTTCCTTGATTTTGCAAAGGCCTTTGAAACAGTAGACCACGACATACTACTGCTCAAACTAAAAAACTCTGGTATTGCTGATCGTCCGTTAACCTGGTTTCGATAATATGTATCGGATCGATCACAATATGTCTCCATTTCTGACAATGACTCCCTCCCTCTCCCAGTCACGTGTGGTGTTCCCCAAGGTTCCATTCTTGGCCCCCTACTATTCACATTATTAATAAATGATCTGCCAGTCTGCAAATCCTCAACTGTACACATGTACGCAGATGACACGGTAATCTATGCAAACAATTCCGATCTGCAGCAACTTGAAGCAGTGCTCCAAGACCAGTTCACTGAGGTAGAAAGGTGGATCTCAAAAAACAAACTCTTCCTAAACACTGACAAAACGGTCACAATGATCTTTGGAACGGGACCTAAATTACACAAATTACAAAATTCCCATCAACGCATTAAAACAAAATCAAATGGCACACTGACCGCAGTCCACTCTTTCAAATACTTGGGTATGTTGTTAGACCCTAATCTATCTTTTGGCCTCCACATAGAAAAACTTGCATCTAAACTTTATCCAAAACTAGGTGCCCTGTACAGAAACAAATCTTGCCTCAACCCTACAGTAAAGGAAAAGATTGTACAGCAAATGCTGATGCCTATCATGGATTACGGGGACGTAGTATACGCACCTGCACCGCAAACTAACTCACCTTAATAAATTGTATAACTCGTTCTGCCGCTTTGTGCTACAATGTAACTACAGGACCCACCATTGTGACATGCTAAAAGAAATAAACTGGCTGACACTGGAATCCAGACGCACCCTCCATCTTTCCTGACTTGTGTTTAAGAGCCTTTCTGGGAAGCTCCCACCCTACCTGAGCAGAATGCTCTCCCCGGCTATTCCCACCTCCTTTAACCTCCGATCCAGAACCAGCACATTATTTAGCTTGCCTCAATACAAAAAGAAAGCAGCTCGATCCTCCTTTTCCTACAGAGCACCACAATTAAGAAATGACCTCCTGCACACTTTCAAACCTTCCCCAAGCCTAATATCCTTTAAGAGATCCCCCTCTACATATCTCAAAACAGAATGCACCTGTCATGATTGATTATATATTTCCTACCTGTTCTATGTTAAATGTTTGCATATATTGTGTATTATTATTGTTTTGTGAATTTTATTGTACCCTATTGTATCAATGCAATGTTTTGTGGACCCAGGACATACTTGAAAACGAGAGAAATCTCAATGTATCCTTCCTGGTAAAATATTTAATAAATAAATAAATATTCCACACTACATAATATTTTTTTTCAATTTTTCCAGGGGGGGGGGGGGAGGAGCATTTTTCCCGGCCTTCCCATCTCTAAGCAGAACCCTATTATACATTTGTCTATAACTCTCAGGCCAGAACTACTACTTTCTCAGTCCACTACTTTCTTGGATATTTAACAGTGCTTATTAGAGATCTATCTAGAGTGAGTATTGAATTCACAAAGGATCTATAGTATTTTTTTTATTTATTTTTAAACATACAATAACGCACTATATTGTGTATGTTTTTCTTCTATGTCCTCACGCCTACAGGGGAGGTGAACAGACACACCTAGAGACTGTCAAGGTGGTACACAAGTCTGCTATACATATCAGAACTGATAATAATTTTGAGAAGGGCGAGTATACATTTGGCACAAGAAAGCATTTGTTGTTTTATATAGGACTGTATTACTCTGCTGTTTGGTTGTTGTTTTTTGTTTACATGTTATTGGAACATGGAGTGTTCTAAATTAAACAGAACAACTAATGCAAAACTTGTTATTGTTGTCACATGTAACAACTAATAGCCATGTAACTACTAGAGCTCGACAAACCCAGGTGCCAGTAAACTTTTAGATACAGAGTAATGTTTTTGGGGAAAAAGTTTTAAAGGTGTGCTTATTTCCTACACAGACCAGACAGCTATAAACCCTTTTTTACTGCCAGTAAACTTTTACCCATGGCTTCTAACTTTTTGGCTTATTCTCCATATATCTATATACAAATACTACTGTATGGCTTCTACATATTCTTACTGGCTCCTAAAAATGTGTCTGGCTCCTAAATATTTTTACTGGCTCGTAAATTTTAAACAGATTTGCTAACCCCTGAACTACCCATTATTAAACTAAACATATTGAAAAGACTGTAAGAAACAAAATATTAGTACTTTTTTGTTTATACTATGGGGAAAATGTATACATTTGTGAATGGCTATCGGTTGCAGGCTCACCCAGTCATGCCTGCAAATGCAATTTAAGACCACTGTTTGCAAAATTCTCCTCAATCTCAGAGGTGGCAGATTAAAGGGACAGTATACACTCATTTTCATATAATATAACTGCATGTAATAGACACTACTACAAAGAATAAGATACACAGATACTGATATAAAAATTCAGTATAAAACTGTTTAAAAACTTACTTAGAAGCTCTCAGTTTAGCTCTGTTGAAAAAGTTGTTGGAAAGCCCACTGCAAGTGGGAAATAAGACACTCCCCCCTCCCCTTCTTTTGCATATGAAAAGACCCTTTACAGAAACAGGAGCAAGCTGGAGTAGGTATCTGTCAGTATTCTCATAAAACTTTGGGGCTTGGTTAGGAGTCTGAAAATCAGAGCAATGTTATTTAAAAATAAGCAAAACTATACATTGTTTAAAAAAAAAAAACTTTATGAGCTATATAAATAGATCATCTACAAAACATTTATGCAAAGAAAAAAGATGAGTGTATAATGTCCCTTTAATGATTGATTGACAGCATGAGTGACTGCTTGTGCAATGAGAAATACAGGAAGCCATGGCTGTCAGCTCCTTGTGATCTCAGGTGGACATGTTCCCTGCTTGTAAACATTGTCAGTTCGGATAATAATACATTTCCCCCTGTATCTCACTGTAATACTTTAAAGGGCAATTTATAGTGGAAAAATTACAAACTTATTTGCTAACCCCTTCCCGCCACTAGGACATGAGTGACAATGCATAGCTATGTATTTAAAGGGACAGTATACTCCAGAATTTTTGTTTAAAAAGATAATCCTTTTATTACCAGATCCTCAGTTTTGCATAACCAACACTGTTATATTAATATACTTTTTACCTCTGTGATTACCTTGTATCTAAGACTCTGCAGACAGCCCGCTTATTTCAGTTATTTTGACAGACTTCCATTTTAGCCAATCAGTGCTAACTAATAGATAACTCCAAGGGAGTGAGCACAATGTTATCTAATATGGCAAACATGAACTAGATCTGGCTAGCTGTAAAAAAATTGTCAGAACTAATATAAGAAGCGGCCTTCAAGGGATTAGAAATTATTATATGAGCCTACCTAGGTTTAGGTTTCAACAAAGAAAACCAAGAGAACAAAGTAAATTTGATGATAAAAGTAAATTGGAAAGTTGTTTAAAATTGCATGCCCTATCTGAATCATGAAAGTTTAATTTTGACTAGACTGTCCCTTTAACCCTCAGATAGGAGATAAACACAAAATACACCACTTGGGAGCTGCAGAGTACTGCTGGTCCCAAGCAGAAACTGGCAGTCACCTAATCAGCACATACGGCTGTAGAGACTACTACTGCTGATTCGGTCAGCGGATGTGTCCATTCAGAACCAACAGTGCTCTGTTGGCTTCCGAATACTACTTTTATTGCAAAGGGGTTAAAGGGATACTGTGCCCATTTTTTTTTAACTTCATGATTCAGATAGATAATGCAATTTTAAGCAACTTTCTAATTTACTTCTATTATCATTTTTTTTCATTCTCTTGGTATCTTCATTGGAAAAAAAAGCAGGAATGTAAGCTTATGAGCCAGCCCATTTGTGGTTCAGAACCCTGGATAGCGCTTGCTGGTTGGTGGGTACATTTAGCCACCAATCAGCAAACTGTACCCAGGTGCTGAACCAAAGATGGCCCGGCTCGTAAGCTTACATTTCTTCTTTTTCAAATAAAGATACCAAGAGAAGGAAAAAAATGATAAGAGTAAATTAGAAAGTTGCTTAAAATTGCATGCTCTATCTGAATCATGAAAGAAAATAAATTGGGTTCAGTATCCCTTTAAAAACACACAAAATTGCACAATCGCTAATGTTAAAATGACATTCTTTAACAAATAAGACCATGTTCTATAAAAAGCATGAGGAGAATAAACTATGTGGCAATTGCCATTTGCTATCAGATTTTATACAAAATATCCACTTGCACTTCCCAGTGTAATTTCTATCTAGTATTTGCCAACTAAAAAGATTAATTTTTTTGGCCACCACTGGTTAAAACTATAAATAAACTATACATTAAAAAGCACTGTGCATCATAGAATGCTGATTAGTAATATTTAAGCAATATTGTTTATATATATTTATTTGTATTTTAAATTACAGTGTCATTGAGTTTAAAACATCAGACCGCAGCTTTTATTAACATTTCATCTTTGATAACGTATTTATTCTAGAAATAAATCTCATTCTTTCTGTAATGTGTTCACTAGAACTTCCTACACACCACCAGGCATCCTTTCAGCACTACAGGAAAACAGACTAGTTTAAAAATAAGCTAACCACACAATAACTAATAAAAGAAGACCAAAATTTTGGGATTATGCTTTGAAAATGGCTTGTATGACAATACTTCACTAAGCAGTGATTAACCCATTTGTGACCAGAATTAACTCCATTGGAAAAATAAAATACTCTATTTTGTTAAAGAAAAGCTAATTTGAAACAAAATCCCCTTTCTTACTATGTTTTTAACGCCTGTAATCATAAAGCCAAAGTTGCACACATTTAGCTGCCTCCCCTGATGCCCAAGACTTGTGAGCCACTTAGGAGCAGGCATATGCGCAACTGCTTCTGCATGAGTATGAAGGCTTTCTGGGAGTGTTACGTTGGCTGTTTTTCTCCTGTACAGAAGTTAAAAGGGATACAAAACCCACATTTTTTTCCTTTAATGATTTAGATAGAGCATGCAATTTTAAGCAACTTTCTAATTTACTCCTATTATCAATTTTTCTTCATTCTCTTGCTATCTTTATTAAAATAAAAACAGGAATTTTAAGCGTAGGAGCCAGCCCATTTTAGGTTCAGACCCTGGATAGCACTTGCTTATTGGTGGCTACATTTAGCAAACCAATAAGCAAGCATAACCCAGGTTCTGAAGTAAAAATGGGCTACCTTTTAAGCTTTACATTCCCGCTTTTTTAATAAAGATAAAAAGAGAATGAAGAAAAATTGGTAATAGGAGTAAATTAGAAAGTTGATTAAAATCGCATGCTCTATCTGAATCAAGAACAAATGTGAGTTTAGTGTCCCTTTAAAGGGATAGTAAACCCTAAATTTAATCCACATTTTTTAAAAATCATCATATAAAGTTATACAATAATGCCAATAACACCTATTAACATTTTTTTACATTTACATGCAAGTCATAAAATAAGAATGCTGCCAAACCCTTCTTTTCCATTGTAATTCTGACGAATTGCTGAGTTCTACTTAGGTAAAATAAAGATGGCGTCACACATGCACATATCGTTTAATTTTTTGCAATGCATGCATATATGTCCCTATTATTCTGCAGCTCAGTGATGACGATCCTAAAATATGCGCACGCGATATTTTAGCTTCACAAAACTGGAAGTGTGATTCACGGTGCATTGCGCATGCGAGTGCCCACAAGGCAGAATGTGCATGCCGAGATTGAAGACCATGCTGCAGCGCCATTGGATAAAGAGATGGCATAGATGAACTGCAACTCCAGCATTTTGTTAAGGTAAGAACCATTATTCTGAGTGATGATGTATTTTGGAGTATGTTCCCTAAAGAAATATTTCTAACCGTTTAGACAAATGGGAAAATAAGGGAATTATTTTAAAAATAAAAATAAAAAAAATGTACAAAATAAATATTTTAATGGTTTACACCAGAATGACCCTTTAGTGTTTTTCATATTTTTTTTATATACAGTACATCAAAAGTAGTAATAGATCAGGCTTGACATCTGCCAATAATTGAATGTGTCACTGAAATGTTTGCAAGTTGTTACTTTAGTAAAAAGTAAATATTTGCATTTTAGTTTGGCTATCGTTAAATTGCATCTCTCAATGACCTCAACCAACAAGTTCTCACTAGACAATATTTAAATCCAAATATCTGAGCAGGAAAATTCCCTGAAGCTAAGGGCTTCTGGCTCTTATTTTTTTTAATAGCGGTTTTAGATATAATTACCAGCTTCCTTGTGATTTCTATTCTTAATTATTTTTTTTCACAAGACCTTATTCTTATAAAGCAGAATAGAAAGGTTTAACAATATTGCAAAAGCTGACCAGCCAACAGGTACCAATTTTACCAAATTAACCAATTATGACCATAACACGGTTATCTAGCAGTAACCATAATCATATAATATAAAGATGAAAAAAAGAAATAATATTGCAAATTTTATATTTGTAATTTACAAATATATTTGCAATATTAAAGGGATAGTAAACACCAAAAATGTTATCGTTTAAAAAAGATAAATAATCCCTTTATTTACCATCCCCCAGTTTTGCATAACCAACACCGTTATAGAAATACAATTTTTACCTCTGTAATTACCTTATATCTAAGCTTCTGCTGACTGCCTCCTTATCTCAGATCTTTTGACCGATTTGTATTTCAGGCAGTTAGTGCTGACTCTTAAATAACTTTCCGTGCATGAGCACAGTGTTATCTATATGAAACACGTGAACTAATGCCTTCTAGCTGTGAAAAACTGTCAAATACATTCAGATGAGAGGCCGCCTTCAAGGGCTTAGAAATTTGCATGAGCCTACCTAGGTTTCGCTTTCAACTAAGAATAACAAGAGAACAAAGCACATTTGCTAATAAAAGTAAATTAGAAAGTTTATTAAAATTGCATGCCCTATCTGAATCATTAAAGTTTAATTTGGACTTTACTATCCCTTTAAATTAAAATGGTCCTTGCTAAATACAAACAGAATATTTTACAATGTATATTGGAACAACTAGCCTTGCATTTTGTGAAAGAAATGTTATTTAATTAAAAGAAAAAAAATCAGTACTGCAGTACCAATACACACAGTTTTTTTTTGTTTGTTTTTTAATAATCTTTACGTCTTGCTGCCAGAATTTGACAGTTATTAGAGATTTCTGTAGGCACAGATTTCAACAGTCTCTAATTTTAATAAATGAATAAATAATACATTAGTAAATATGAGTCTAATTTGAAAAAAAAAGTATTTTCATTGAAAATTATGGGTTTAAAATGATATAAGCAGCTAAAGGATGATCTATATTATTAGGTTTAATGCATTTTCAGACTTCTAAACTTCTTAGCAGAGTGTGTGTATATATATATATATATATATATATATATATATATATATATATATATATATATATATATATATATATATATACATACATACATATACATATACACATACATACACACACATATATACATACATACATACATACACACATATACATACACACTCATATACAAATGGATATATATGCACCCTGCTAAAAACAAGCAAAAGAAATGCAAACTAATTATAAGAATAAAAAGCAAGCTGTGACATGTATTATTACTGTGTTGGTAGTTCTTACAATAATGAAAACACCTGTCAATGCGGGGAGTAAATTGGAGATAAATTTGAATACTTGGTAATTGTTTCTCACAACAAAATTACAAAGCAATTCAAGCTGCCCTCTAACTGTAACATGTCGTGGCCGGACTTCTAGCTGACGGACATTTGGCCAACGGACAAGTGGCTGTCAGATAACAGTCCAGCTACGAAATAGATAGATAGATTTGATAGATAGATAGATACATATATTAGATAGATACATTTGATAGATAGATTTGATAGATAGATAATTTCCCAGACAGATAATTACAAGACGTGCAGGCTGGGACCCATGGTAAGGTTCCCAGAGGCAGTTGCGGCACCCGAGGCTCTGATTAGAAACGAGCACTCTGGAGTGTATCTGCCCTCGGCCGAAATCGGAACATGCTTCGGCATTCTGTCCGTTGGCCAAATGTCCGACTGACAGAATGCTGTCTGCCAAATGTCCGACTGCATTTTGTCAGAGCACCGTAACATGTATCCTTCTGGCACAGGAATGTACATCTTTGAGTAAGGACTATATTTATGCAGAGTATGTACAAATAATAAAAAAATAAAAAAAAAGTACTTATATATATATATATATATATATATATACACACACACACACACACACACACACACTTTATCTGTACGTTCCAAACTTTCTATAACTGCTTGCAAGCTCAAGAAAGCAAGATACACATAGCTGATGTATGACAAATTTAACCACTTAACGACCAAGGACGTACGCCACACGTCCTCCAAAAAAATACACTTAATGACCGAGGACGTGTGGCGTACGTCCTTGGTCTGGAAAGCAGCTGGAAGCGATCCTGCTCACTTCCAGCTGCTTTCCGGTTATTGCAGTGATGCCTCGATATCGAGACATCCTGCAATAACCCCCCTTGGACATCCGATGCAGAGAGAGCCACTCTGTGGCCCTCTCTGCACCGGACATCGGTGGCCGGTATCGTTGGTGGGTGGGAGCAAGTCTGGGAGGCGGGTGGGGCGGCCATCGATGTGCCGAATGAAGTGGAGGGGGGGCGGGATCGGGGGCGGGAGGGGCGGGAGCGTGCACGGGGGCGGCGGGCGGGCACGTGCACGGGGCGGGAGGGAACCGCTACACTGCAGAAAAATAAGTGTGAATAAAAGTAAAAAAACAAACTTTTTTTAAAAAAAATAAAATAATCTAAGGGATCTGGAAGGGGTGGGGGGTTGATCTGGGGGGGGGGGGAAGCTACACTACAGAAAAGGGAAATTAAATAAAAAACAACAACACTTTTTGTACTAAACTGGGTACTGGCAGACAGCTGCCAGTACCCAAGATGGCGCCCATTAAGGCAGAGGGGGAGGGTTAGAGATCTGTTTGGTGGGGGATCAGTGAGGTTGGGGGCTAAGGGGGGATCCTACACAGTAGCATATGTAAATATGCTAAGAAAAAAACAAAAACAAAAAAATATAGCTTTTATTTTAGTACTGGCAGAGTTTCTGCCAGTACTTAACATGGCGGGGACAATTGTGGGGTGGGGGAGGGAAGAGAGCTGTTTGGGAGGCATCAGGGGGGTCTGATGTTTTAGGTGGGAGGCTGAGCTCTACACTAAAGCTAAAATTAACCCTGCAAGCTCCCTACAAGCTACATAATTAACCCCATCACTGCTAGCCATAATACACACGTGATGCGCAGCGGCATTTGGCGGCCTTCTAATTACCAAAAAGCAACGCCAAAGTCATATATGTCTGCTATTTCTGAACAAAGAGGATCCCAGAGAAGCATTTACAACCATTTGTGCCAAAATTGCACAAGCTGTTTGTAAATGATTTCAGTGAAAAACCTAAAAATGTGAAAAAAAATTAACGTTTTTTTTTAATTTGATCGCATTTGGCGGTGAAATGGTGGGATGAAATATACCAAAACTGGCCTAGATCAATACTTGGGGTTGTGTACTACACTACACTAAAGCTAAAATTACCTCTAAAAGCTCCCTACATGCTCCCTAATTAACCCCTTCACTACTGGGCATAATACACGTGTAGTGCGCAGTGGCATTTAGCAGCCTTCTAATTGCTAAAAAGCAATGCCAAAGCCATATATGTCTGCTATTTCTGAACAAAGGGGATCCCAGAGAAGAATTTACAATCATTTAAGCCATAATTGCACAAGCTGTTTGTAAATAATTTCAGTGAGAAACCAAAAGTTTGTGAAAAAATTTGTGAAAAAGTGAACGATTTTTTGTATTTAATCGCGTTTGGCGGCGAAATGATGGCATGAAATATACCAAAATGGGCCTAGATCAATACTTTGGGATGTCTACTAAAAAAAAATATATACATGTCAATGGATATTCAGAGATTCCTGAAAGATATTAGTGTTCTAATGTAACTAGCGCTAATTTTGAAAAATAATGGTTTGGAAATAGCAAAGTGCTACTTGTATTTATGGCCCTATAACTTGCAAAAAAAGCAAAGAAGATGTAAACATTGGGTATTTCTAAACTCAGGACAAAATTTAGAAACTATTTAGCATGGGTATTTTTTGGTGGTTGTAGATATGTAACAGATTTTGGGGGTCAAAGTTAGAAAAAGTGTGTTTTTTTTCATTTTTCCTCATATTTTATAATTTTTTTTATAGTAAATTATAAGATATGATGAAAATAATGGTATCTTTAGAAAGTCTATTTAATGGCGAGAAAAACGGTATATAATATGTGTGGGTACAGTAAATGAGTAAGAGGAAAATTACAGCTAAACACAAACACCGCAGAAATGTAAAAATAGCCTTGGTCCCAAACGGACAGAAAATGGAAAAGTGCTGTGGTCATTAAGGGGTTAAAGCAAAATACATGTATTAACCATCTCTTTATACATGGCTGTTATTTTATTTAATATCATCAAGTGATTTAAATTTTTTTTTATTTCATGTAGTGATTTCTAAACTAAAATTGTAAAACCAAATACCAAGATATGAAATCAAATAAATTATGCATAGTAAATAATTCAAATTATTTTTAAATTAGTTCTCAAATATATTTTTTGCCAAACTATGGAATACATAATACATATAGCATTAAAATGTTTATAACATATAAAATATATATCCAAAATTTGAGGAAGGAGTGAGCACCCCAAAACGTCACTAAATAATAAACATGAAGAGTTCAATTCAAGTGCTCGGTTGATCTCCAGTACATATGTCTGTCAAATACATAATATATATATATAATTATGTATGATGTGTGTGATAATTAAACTAATGCTATTTAATGGGGGGGGGGGGGGGGGGTTCCAGAGGCTGTCTTTTCCAGTGATGGTGATCTATAATCTCCCTTTCATATAACCCTTGCCGTCCACTTGCTCACATCTAAATGAGAATCCTTGCCCTGCTCATCTAGCCCTGTTAGTCATTCCTAGCCGCAATATTATTCCTTGCTCTTCCAGGATCTCATATCAGTAGCCTTGTCATATATACAAACATTTCTATCATCCGGTTCATCCTTCTCCCAATCCTTAGACCTCCTGTTAAACCCCCAACCCCTCCCTCCATACCCGTCTCACCTCTCCGCTCCGGTATTACCTAGTCTCCTCTGCTATTCCACGGAGCACAAAAATTCACATGACGTACCCGAGAAACACGTCACCCATAGAAGGAGTGATTAAGGACAATACATGACGTCTCTCCCGTAGCCTAGTACGTACTCACAGCATCACGGTTGTCGTAAACTGAAATGCACCCAAACAGAGGGTGTGTTAAACTGAGACGCACCCAAAGCCTTATGGGTGTTGTAGTCTACGAGATTACTAACCGCCAGACTGCAATCATTTTTTTTTTTTAAAATAAACTTTATTGATATGATAAGTCAATATTACAAACTAGAAAATTAGCTATTTTTTAGAAGCCTAGTATAAATTATTGTAAACTAGTCCTAAAGCCCGTTCACACGGGCCATTTTTTGCAGTACAGCGGCCCCACCCCTTGCTATCTCTCTTCCCCTCTCTTTTGTGCTCTCTCTCCCTCACCTCTCTTTTGCTTTCTCTCCCCCCTCTCTTTTACGCTCTCTCTCTCCCCCCTCTCTTTTGCATTCTCTCTCTCTCTTTTGCGCTTTCTCCCCCTTCTTTTGTGCGCTCTCTCTCCCCCTCTCTTTTGTGCGCTCTCTCTCCCCCTCTCTTTTGTGCTCTCTCTCTTCCCCTCTCTTTGCGCTCTCTCTCTCCCCTCTCTTTTGCGCTCTCTCTCTCCCCGCTCTCTTTTGCTCTGTCTCTCCCCTTTTATTGCTCTCTCTCTCCATCCCTCTCTTTTGCTCTTTCTCTCCATCCCTCTCTTTTGCTCTCTCTCTCCCCCTCTCTTTTGCTCTGTCTCTCTCCCCTTTCTTTTGCGCTCTCTCTCCATCCCTCTCTTTTGCTCTCTCTCCCCCCTCTCTTTTGCTCTCTCTCCCCCTCTCTTTTGCTCTCTCTCCCCCTCTCTCTTTTGCTCTCTCTCCCCCTCTCTCTTTTGCTCTCTCTCCCCCTCTCTATTGCTCTCTCTCCCCCCCTCTCTTTTTCTCTCTCTTCTCTCTATTTTGCTCTTTCCCCTCTCTTTTGCTCTCTCTCATCCTCTCATTTTCTCTCTCTCCTCCTCTCTATTGTTCTCTCAACCCCCTCTCTATTGCTCTCTCCCCCCCTCTCTTTTGCTCTCTCTTCCCTCTATTTTGCTCTTTCCCCCTCTCTTTTGCTCTCTCTCCCCCCTCTCTTTTGCTCTTTTCCCCTCTCTATTGCTCTCTCTCCCCCCCTCTCTTTTGCTCTCTCTCCCCCCTCTCTTATTTTGCTCTCTCTCTCCCCCCTCTCTTTTTTTGCTCTCTCTCTCTTCCCCTCTCTTTTGCTCTCTCTCTTCCCCTCTCTTTTGCTCTCTTTCCCCCTCTTATTTTCTCTCTCCCCCTCTCTTTTGCTCTCTCTCTCTTCCCTCATTTTGCTCTTACCCCCTCTCTTTTGCTATTTTCCCCTCTCTTTTGCTATTTCCCCTCTCTTTTGTTCTCTCTCCCCCCTCTCTTCTGCCCAACCCCGCCACGCTCGCGACCATGCCCCCGACCATGCCCGGCCATGCCCACACTCCCACCCGGCCGTGCCCAAACTCCCATCCGACGCACGCCCACTTCGCCCCACAGCTGCGGAACAGCATGTCAGATAAGGCCAGGGTGTGTTTCTCCTCGTGCTGTCTCTACTGTGCAAGACAGCTTTGGACGAACACACTTGGCCTTTTATATTATAGGGTGATATTACCAACGTAAATATATATTTTTTAAAAATACATTTTTTGCGAAAAGTATTTTAAAGCCCACAGCCGTAAATTAAAGCTTATAGATGAAGACACCCTTCTTTAAATATAACTACAGAGATCTAGGATATAATGCTTCCAGGTGACTATCAGATTAAAGGGGTAGTGAACACAATTTTTTTCTTTCATGATTCAGATAGGGCAAGCAACTTTCTCATTTACTCCTATTATCAATTTGTCTTCATTCTCTTGGTATCTTTATTTGAAAAAGCAAGAATGTAAGCTGGCCCATCTTTGGTTCAGCACCTGGGTAGTGCTTGCAGATTGGTGGTTAAATGTAGCCACCAATCAGCAAACGCTATCCAGGCTTCTGAACCAAACATGGGCCGGCTCCTAAGATTACATTCCTGCTTTTCAAATAAAGATACCAAGAGTACAAAGAAAATTGATAATAGGAGTAAATTAGAAAGTTGTTTAAAATTGCATGCGCTATCTAAATCATGAAATAAAAAAATTGGGGTTAAGTATCGCTTTAATAAAGAGCAAGCAATTTATTCAATAAACAAAACATTTCACAATTAAGGGACAGTAAAGACCCTGTAATTGCAAGCCATTTCAGTTCTCTTACAATAAAATAACAACAACATCTAAACCTTTTTAAAACATAACACTTTGCTGCAATTGGTTTTCTATAGCAAACTCCACCATCGTTTACTATATTTAGAGGAGCAAATCTGGGCTTTAGTTTGTAGTCAACAAGGCTAGTCGTGGTCATAATGTTAGTATAAAACGCATTGTTTTGCATTTTTATCTTTTTTTTTTGCATTCCTTTTATGTAGCAGGGTTAACATTGAGACTTTAGCAAGGTGCTTTTATAGCTCTAAGAATTTTTAACATCAATGCATTTTTAAAGCTAAATGACAGCAAAATACAAAGGGCTAGAGTTAGAAGTGGAGCGCTTATTTATTGCGTGCCCGGTAAATGGCAAATTCGCTTTTTTTATGGGCGCGCAATAAATAACCAGCCAATACAGGTGGGCTGGTTTATTGCTACCGCAAGCTTGGGGTAGCAATTAGCGCTCTGAAAATTAACCAAAGGTCAGACCTCTGGTTCATTTTCAAAATTAGCTTTCAGGGATACTAACCCAAATTTTTTCTTTCATGATTCAGATAGAGCATGCATTTTAAGCAACTTTCTCATTTGGTCCTATTAACAAATTTTCTTTGTTCTTTTGTTGTCTTTATTTCAAATAGCAGTAATTTAAAGTTAGGAGCCGGACCATTTTTGCTTCAGCACCTGGGTAGCGCTTGCTGATTGGTTTGCTACATTTAGCCACCAATCATGCAAGCGCTACCCAGGTGTGAACCAAAAATGGGACAGCTCTTAAGCTTACAGTCTAGCTTTTTAAAATCAAGATAGCATGTGAACGAGGAAAAATTGATAATAGGAGTGAATTAGAAAGTTGCTTAAAATTGCATGCTGTACCTGAATCATGAAAGACAAAATTTGGGTTTAGTATCCCTTTATTTCGCCCCCAAAATAAAGAATATTTTTTTTTTTTTTTAATTAAAAAAAGTAGCATTTTTTATTATTAAAAAAAACCCTGCAAAAGCAGTTATGAGGGGTTGAAGTTGGCAGGTGCAGGGTGTTTGAAAAAAAAAAAAAGCGGCACTAAAAAGTGCCATTGCATAACAGTCTATGAGAATTGTGTGTTGCCTTTTAAATATATGTATATGCTTATATACATATATATTTATGTGTTAATAGGTGCATATACACATATATATATATATATATATTCATATACATATATATTTACAATCTGCTGCCCATCGCTGTGCAACTGACGGCATGGAGAGCGAGGCTCCCATTGGAGCTATGGAAGCGCTTTCTTATAAGCACAAAGCTTCCGTGCAATGCGAACGTGAGGTTGTTTTCACATTGCAAATAACTTGTAATATCAGCAGACATTTGCTGGTATTATTAAACTGAGCACAAATATCACTTTTGCAGAAGCAATATTTTGCGCTCAATTTATAACCATAGCCCATGTTTTATTATGTATAACTAAACATTTTACATAAAAATCTCAAATTCAGATGAGCCAGCTATCGTTGCAATAGGACGTGTTTTTGTGGATCTCCTGACCAGATTACTAAATACAGATATTTAACCAGTTTATTATAGCAGCAGAAAATACATTTTTCCAGATCAGCTACAGATGAGTGTACCGAAGATACAATATAGTAAGCTTCAATATTTAAGCCTAATGTACTCTCATGCTCTCTTGCTATTACTCCCACACATACAGCTCAGGTGTGGAATCTAAGCGATATTTTAGAGGAAATTTAATTGATCACTTCTAACTTACTTTTTAATCTATCCCACACCATTGTTATTACCGTGAGCTCCAAGCCACCCTGACCCATTTCAAATGTATATATATATATTTTTCTGAGCTAACCGTTTTGACTGTACTCCAATCCGCATTCTATCTACAAAAAAAATGGTGTGAGTGCCGTATGGCTAGAGCGCTGATTGGAGAACAGTTAAAACCGTTAGCTCACAAAAAAGAGTTTTGAAGTGGGCGGCTGGAGTGTGGGGTATTAGAACAGCATGGCTAGATTTAAAAGTAAGTTGCAGTGCATCTTCATAAGTGATCAATTAAAGTCCATCTAAAATATCGCTTAGATTCCAGACCTGATTTTTGAGGTTGATAAACTCCGGCAGCAACATTTTCCAGATCTGCAGCATCAGTTAAAGAGACAGTCTTCTCCAGAGTTTTTATGTTTAAAAAGATAGATAATCCTTTTATTGACCTATTACCCAGTTTTGCATAACCAATGCTGTTATTTTAATACATACTTTTACCTCTGTGATTATCTTGCATCTAAGGCTCTGCAGACTGCCCCTTATTTCAGTTGTTTTAACAGGCTTGCATTTTAGCGAATCAGTTTCTGACTCATAAATAATTTCACAGGAGTGAGCACAATGTTATCTATATGGCACACACAAACTAGCACTGTCTAACTGTGAAAAACTGTCAAAATGTACTGAGATAAGAGGCAGCCCTTAAGGACTTAGAAATTAGCATATGAGCCTTCCAAGATTAAGCTTTCAGCAAAGAACACCAAGGGGAAAAAAAACAAAGAAAATTGTTAAAAATTGCATGCCCTATCTGAATCATGAAAATTTAATTTTGACTACACTGTCCCTTAAGGATATCACTGGCACCACTATTCACACTTACTGTAGACAAAGTTATGTGATACTTCATATACTGATTCCATTTACTGTGATGTGCAGCCAAAATAAAGTACCTTAGCATTTGTACATAAGTCAGCCATCATGTCTGATATCACCCCAGTGACAAATAAGTGTTTGGATTTCAATGTTACCCCCTGTACCACTGTAGGAGAAGATGACGACTCTCATTTCATGGCATAAGTGGTCTGCTTTGCAGGTACAACTGTTTACACAAATTGGACTTCAACAGAGGCTGTATTTGTAACCTGGGAAGGTGAGTGTTATGAACATTTTACCTAAATGACTACAACCTTGATTTGAGATAAATACATATCTTTAATATCATTGAGTTGATTTTTGCAAACAACCTGTTTTATCCAACTTAAAGGGACACTCAAGTCAAAATTAAACTTTCATGATTCAGATAGAGCATGCAATCTTTCCAATTTACTTCCATTAACAAAATGTGCACAGTCTTTTTATATTTACACTTTTTTGAGTCAACAGTTCCTACTGAGCATGTGCAAGAATTCACAGAATATACGTATATGCATTTGTGAATGGCTGATGGCTGTCACTTGATACAAGAAGAGTGGAAATAGACATGACTTTGAAATTTGTTAGAAAACAAATCTACTACTCATTTGAAGTTCAGACTAAGGGGTAGATTTATCATAGTGCGAGCGGACATGTCCGGTGCACATTGATACAGCATACGCTGTCGGCAATTATCATTGCACCAGCAGTTCTTGTAAACTGCTGGTGCAATGCCGCCCCCTGCAGATTCACTGCCAATCGGCCGCTAGCAGGGGGTGTCAATCAGAGCAGGCGGACAAGTTATAGAGCAGCGGTCTTTAGGCAGCTGCTTCATAACTTCTGTTTCCGGGGAGCCTGAGGCTCGCGCGGAAACAGGGGCATCAAGCTCCATATGGAGCTTGATAAATCGGGCCCTAAGTGCTATTGCATTGTCTTTTTATCATGCATTTGCTGATTATGCAAATCTACTGTATTTACTGGTCCATTAAAAATGGAACTGGATGAGACCCCAGCCATATAGTCCCCAATTTCTCTTTAAGTTTGGTGCAACTATTGTAATTTAGGGTGGGGTTATCATTTATTTTGGTTTTCTATATACAAAAGTAAGGATTACCAAAGAAATAGCTTAGACTTGTGCCATTATTTACATTTTCATTATCCCCTATGGGCAGGAAATTGTTGCTCTGAAGTCTCTATTCCTTTAATGTATTATGAGATTAACTAGCTATATTATAGAAATGAAGAGTTTCCTATTATATTAAGTTGCATGTGTCATGCACAAAGTTACAACCAAGCATTGACTGATAGGTGTGCTCTGCTTATAAAGGGGTTGCTGAATCACACAACCTGATCTCACCTGTAGGTGGGCATTACCTGAGGCAAATAGAAGTAGCTGCATCAGCCATTAATGGTGCCAATCGTTGGTGGGAGCAGCAGCAGAGAGGCGGGTGGGTGGCCCATCAATTGGTGGTTCCGGTTTCTGTGCACACCAATCATGAATGGACATGAAATAGGGAGAGGGAGGGAGATATTAAATATTGGCCAAGGGATCGGGGGGGGGGTATAATATAAAATTAAAAAAAACACAAATTTTTTGGGGCAAACTGGGTACTGGCAGACAGCTGCCAGTACCCAAGATGGTGGCAAGTAGGTAGATGGGGGAGGGTTAGAAAGCTGTATGGGGGGATCAGGGAGGTTGGGGGCTAAGGGGGGATCCAACACTGCATAATAATTATATTTAAAAAAAAAAATGCTTTTTATTTTAGTACTGGCAGACTTTCTGCCAGTACTTAAGATGGCGGGGACAATTGTGGGGTTGGGGA